>NC_059104.1:32727330-32734830 GCF_020740685.1 Jaculus jaculus
ACAGCTCCTACTGCGAGGGAGGGTGAGGATGGTGGGCAAGTGGAAGCATTCCCAGGGGATCAGAAATGACCTGAGCGGAGCTTCTGCAGGGTCCACGGACCCCGGAACGGAGGACATAATGCCCTTCTTCCTGAAGGCTCCTTGGCAGGGTGGAGAGGTGAGGCTCTGGTGCCAGAGACGGCAAGCATGCCCTTTCAGGATCATGAGGAATCAAGTGCTGAAGAGCTGCTTAACACGGTTCCAGCCCAGCTGTCTCTTCCTTGAAGTCCAATGTGGCCCCTCTATAGAAAGGTCTTTGGCTTTCTGCGCTACAGAAATATGTGGTTTTCTGTATAATGTTTGTCTTTCTCTGTCTTTCACTTGGTGTCCCAATCTCTAAGTTTACTTCTCCAGTAAAAATTGGTGTTGGTGAAGTGTTGGTAAATGTATCTGAAAGAGGCTCTGGCATAGAATTGGAAACATAAGAAAATGGGTCAAAGATAATTGTTTTCCTTAAAGGCCTTAAAGAAAGTCAGGCATGGAGTACAGTACACTTAGGAGGAAACAATGAACCTCCTGGAACAATGTAAAAATTGTTCTGTGACTAATTTTTCTAAATGGTGGCAATTGCAACAAACTATGACTCTACCAAGAATCCTTACAGAAAAACAACTGAAGTCAGAAAGAGTACAATCAGGGGGACCAAAGTCTAAGTATTGGAGGGACATGAAAAGGAAAATTCAAAATAAATTATTAAAGGATGAATAAATCTACTGGATCAGTGATTAATGATGGGAAGCCCCATTTGTGGTTGTTTTGACTATCACCTTTAATATAGTAATTGAAAGTAGAAGTTCAGGAAATCACAAGTGCTTGACCGCACATACATGGGGAAAATGTGAAAATAGTTAGTCATTATAGGGGCCTGACGACTTTACTTGAGGTGAATAATTATGGGATTGTTTGATTAAAAGGAATAGCAAACTGTTTCTATGAATTCTGTGAAATTGTATCTTTCTTAAAGTTTGTTCTTGCATGACGTGATCAGAAAATAAAAGACTGAGGCTAAGAGCTGTGGCAGCAGAGAAGCAGAAAAATATAGAAGCATGGAAGCATAGAAACTGGGAAAAACAGAAAACAGAAAAAAAGACAAAAAAGAAAAAAGAAGAAAAAATAGAAAAATATAAAGAGAAAAATAAAAAAAAATAGAAATAGAGAAGAAGGCAGAGAGAAAAAGATTTAAAAAATAAAAAAATAAAAACTCAGCTGCCTTCAGCATTAGCCTGTCAGCTTGCACCAGAACTTGACTTTGAGTCGTTATTTCGCCGCTCCCTTTCACACCTCTCTTCGGGGACCCTCCTTCAAGCCAGGGCTGGACCCCGGCACTCCGGGTGATGACCAGCAGAGGAGGTAGAGTACGCAGGGCACAGGGGTGTCTTGGCTCATGGCTAAGTGCAGGGGCCACTACAACAATTTCCATGGATCTAGTCTGTGCAGCCCGGCTTAGTGTCAGGCGCCACTTTGGAGATTTGTCCGTGTCATTAACATCACATGACAATCAGGCGTCTCTCCATGGAGATTTCCTGGGTAAATGTTTTCCTCCCATATTGTAGAGGAGAGACAGGTGAAGGTCCGTCGTGGGTAATAACCAGGCTGCACAGAGCCCTGGGTAAGTGAGGTCAAGCAAGAGAGAGACGATAAGAAAGAAAGGAAGGTTACAGAGAGGAGAAATGCGATGGTGCCAAGCTCTGTCCCTGCCAGGACCAAGTTAAAGGAATGTTCGCTTTCCCCCATTAGAATATCTAAGGCTTCAAAGAGGCAAGTAAATATTGCTTCTATAGATGGGGGGGATAGATCTGTGCAGGAGAAGTGGATAAAGAAAAAAAGAGGTGCTGGAGAAATGGCTTAGTGGTTAAGCGCTTGCCTATGAAGACTAAGGACCCCAGTTCGAGGCTCGATTCCCCAGGACCCACGTTAGACAGATGCACAAGGGGCGCACGTGTCTGCAGTGGCTGGAGGCCCTGGCATGCCCATTCTCTCTCTCTCTCTCTCTCTCTCTCTCTGCCTCTTTCCCTGTCTGTCTGTTGCTCTCAAATAAATAAAGATAAAAATAAATAGCAGGTCTGGACTCAGTGGGCTCTGGCTCATTCCTGCAAATATATATATATATATATATATATATATATATATATATATATATATATAAAAGAGATTTGAGGACCTTAAAACCAAGAGTCGTGGAACATACTTCGTTGCTCTCTGTGGAGCCAGCAGCAGGGCAGTGCCCTGTAGGCTTCAGTGCACCTAAGGAGCATGCGTTTGTAGCTCTGCAATGACAGCCAGAGATGACAGAACCCAAGCCTGGGTTGGGAGGGATGAGAGAAGTCATTCACACTGTGCCAGGAGCACCATGTGAGCCAAGCAGGGGGACTAAAATGAAAACAGGGCAGGAAGCGGTGGCCTGGGGTGTTTGAAGAGGAGGAAACAAGAGACATTTATTGGAATGACCCTGATTGATTTCCGCTTTGAGATGTGACTTTTCAACTCGGATACACTGACCCCAGCTGTCTCCTCTACCCTTCCTGGAACCCCACAAAGCCCTCACGGGATCTATGCCCTCACATTAGTGTCTATAATTATAAAGAGCGGCTTTGTGCAATAGAGAGGCAGTTTTCAAGAGAAGCACATGAAAATTTGGAGAGTGTGGCACAAAGACCAGAGTTAAAAAAAAAAAAAGAATAATAAGATAAAATTTAAAACCCTCCTGTAAGAAAGGCTGTTTGTGCTTCTTGTTTAACAAAGTGTTACCTTCATCATGATATTTGTAGATAACATATGCCCAGCTGAGATTTCAGTTCGGGTTCGAATTGGTGACTATTTGTATGACTGAAGCACAAGTCTAAGTTTCACCAAGAAAAGTGAACTTTGGATTTACTTAATCGTGAGCTCCACTTTTATTTTCTTTATGCTTTGTTCTTTTTCCCCTTGAATAGAGTATGTCTTGGAGAGTGCATGCGTGTGCTTGTTCACGTGTGAGGGAAGGCACCTGAGCCACAGGACATGTGTGGAGACCAGAGCATAACTTTTGGTATCAGTCCTCACCTTCCTCCTTGTTTGAGGCTGGGTCTCCACTTGTCTGTACAGTGCACCCCAGAATTCACCGAGCTAGCTGGCCCATGCGCCTCTTGGAAATTCTTCCGTCTCCACCTCCCCTCTCACTATAAACACACTGGGTTAGAGACACCCGCCACAAGAAATCTGCCTTTAACTTGTGTTCTCAGGATTCAAACTCAATTACTCACACTAATGTTTGGTTAATACACACAAAGTAATGTAACTTTGCAGATATTGACTAAGTCATGTCATTTTTAGTCCTTATATTTTTGAAATAATAAGAGTAATCCAACTACTGTCAGTCAAAACTGAAAAAAATAGCACTATGGTGATCTCTGATCAAAATGGATCATAGAAAAAAAAAAAAAAAAGCCAGGCGTGGTGGCGCATGCCTTTAATCCCAGCACTCCGGAGGCAGTGGTAGGAGGATTGCCCTGAGTTCGAGGCCACCCTGAGATTACATAGTGAATTGCAGGTCAGCCGGGGCAAGAGTGAGACCCTTCCTCAAAAAAAAACAAAAAACAAGCCAGGCGTGGTGGCGCTCACCTTTAATCCCAGCACTCGGGAGGCAGAGGTAGGAGGATTGCCAAGAGTTTGAGGCCACCCTGAGACTACATAGTGAATTCCAGGTCAACCTGAGCTAGAGTGAAACCCTACCTCGAAAAACAAAACAAAACAAACAAAAAAAAAAATCATAGAGTTATATGTAAAATACAAGACTAAACAAAAGAAGAAAAATAATTATGACCTTTAGTTAGGCAAAGTGTTATGAGACATGATACAAAGAGTAGAGCATTTAACAAAAATTCAGGTAATGCTCTTAAATGGTGAAGTCATTTTTTTCTTCTTCCTGATGTTCATAGTTGGGCCAACGTAGTGTTTTGGGCAGCCAATGGATCTTAAGTCTCCTGACTCTCTTCACCTCCTCCTTAGCTCTACTTGACACCCGGATCTTCCCCGTTTCACTAATTTCAAGCCCCCCTAGCAGGCAAAGGAGCAATGGTGCCTCCAACAGAGGAAGGAGGGTCTGTGGAATCTGCACTGCACAAAGCAAAGGCGCTGCTCCTTAGCTGGTTCTTGAACATATGAGTGCAGGAGACCAGAGGCTGTGCGGTTTCTCCTACAGAACGGAAGCAAGGCAGCTCCCTGCTAGAGCTTAAGACATCTACTCACATTCTGAATTAGCTTTCTCATGCTATCCAAACAACACTTTAAAAAAAAAAAAATAGTGGCCAGAGAGATGGCTTTAGCAGTTACGCGCTTGCCTGTGAAGCCTAAGGACCTCGGTTTGAGGCTTGATTCCCCAGGACCCACGTAAGCCAGATGTACAAGGTGGCACATGCATCTGGAGTTCATTTGCAGTGGCTGGAGCCCCTGGTGCACCCATTCTCCCTCTCTCTCTGCCTCTTTCTCTCTGTCTGTCTGGTACTCTCAAATATATAAATAAAAATAAACAAAAATTTAAAAAATAAATTAAAAAATCAATAAACCTAAAGCCAAAGTAATATTTTAATTATTTTTAAATGTTTAAAATGTGTCATCTAGGCAGTTGTTTTTTAAATTTTCATTTAGTTTTTATTTATTTGAGAGACTGTACTTTAAAATTTTACTGTCAGGTAAAAGGTATCCTAAATCTATCCTAAATTCTACAAAAGATCTTGGTTGGGATAAAAATGCAATCAGTTGCCTCTTTGTAATGTATAGAGGTTTTGGTACGAATAGAGTTAAAATGTTGGAGCATAATTAGAAAGGTTACACTTTACCATTTATAGTTACAGGCAGAAAAAAGATAACTGTAGTGCAAGGTTACCATGGTAACTTCCTTCTCAATCAAGACTTTTATTTCCCCTCCAACTCTACCAATCATCTCACTGGAACTGATTAAAAACAAAAAAAAAAACACTGAGAAAGAAGAGCTTGAAACAAACAGGGATGACAAATACTGACAAAATTTTCTTAGGTATGTGCCCAATATTCATTTACTATTTATGTGTGTGTGTGTGCGTGTCTGTGCATGTTCATGAGTGTGAGTGCGGGTGTGTGTGTGTGTGCACCACTGTGCACATGTGGAGGTCAAAGGACAACGTCAGGTGTCAGTCGCTGCCTTCCCCCTTGAGGCAGGAACTCTGTGCTGATCCCGGATGCACCAGATGGGCCAGGTGGCCCATGAGCTTCTGAGAGTCTCCTCTCTGCCTCCCTTCTTGCCTTAGGTGCCGAGGGATTACAGATGTCACCTGCAACACCCAGCTTTGACATGGGTCCTGGTGGCTACTCATTCTCAGATAGTACATGCTTTAAGCCACTGAGCAGTCTCCTCAGCCCTGTGTCCTTTATTTTATTTTATTATTTTATTTTATTTTATTTTACCAGGTATCACTTACTTTATTTCCTATATTTCAAAGTGACTCCAAAAGATAAGCATCTTGATTTTGATGACAACGGTACACTTGATGGCTTTGTTGCTCGTTCTGAGTCAATGGGTGACGTTTGTTCATGAGCATTTATCCTGCCCATTAAGCACATACTCTAGCATGGCTTCCGCAAAGTTTCTTTGTCATTTTGTTTTCATTGACTTGTTTTGTTTTTCGAGACAAGGTCCAGCTGTCCAGCGCAGGCTGATCATGAACCTGTGAGCCTCTTACATCTGCCCGAGGGCTGGACTGGCACAAAGCCTGTCTTTCAAGCTTCTTAAATGACTCCTATGTGGAATCTAACAACTGAACCTTGAGGTCACCTAAATACATACTCAGAAGCACTTGAATTTACCAAATCTAATGGTCGGTTCAGAAAACAGCAGAAATCCCAATAACAAGTTCTCAGAACTGTTATTTGCATATTTCGTATTGCCTAAGTGGCGCCTATTATCTGCTCCAGCACTGGCAAATGTTATCTCTCTTTTAAAAGGCTGAAAGGAAGCATTTAAGAGCTTTAAAAAAAAAAGAAAAAAGAAAGAAAAAAAGAAAAACTCAAGACATGCTCTAGTGACTGCAGACAAATTGCTCTGTGTCAGGCTCTCTGACACTTTCTTACACGAAAGCAGTGGGAAGAGAAACGGTCACCGGCTTTGACCTTCCAGTCATTTTCCAGGCTGATGACATCCGTACTCTCCTCCATGCTTCACAAGCATTAGCACATGGCCAGGACCCCGAAAAGTATGACAGCACAGCATTGACCCTAAAGTATAAACATGGCACCCCAAAAAGTGCTAAAGGTTTCCACAGGTTATGAATGGATATCACCCCACAATGCCTTTAGGCATTTTCCCACATGGCATCAGGTTAGTTTTAGAAATACTGTGTTTCCTGCCATTACAAATACACACACACACACACACACACACACACACACACTAAGGAATGAAGACACAATGTACCCCATATTTCCATACACTGAATGCACTTATAATACGTGTGCATCCCTGCACTCACACTTACACCATGAACTCTGGCTTTCGAGCTTGCCTCCTCCCCCTGCCATTACTTCCCTCTGTGCCTGACTCTTCCTCTTATCCATTGTTTACGGGCTATTTCAGGCTCAGTATCTTTTGAACCTCCTGCGCCCATGGTGCATCTTCCCTTGCTTCCCTTTCAATACTTCCCCATGTTCTGTGGTGGCCGTTACTTACTCATCACTCCCGACCTTCATGTTAAACAATGCTGCCTCAGAACGGCCCCTTGGTAGACTTTAAACTCCCTGAAATAGGACTTGTTTCTTACACTTCTCTGCACCCCTCACACCTAGCCATCTACTTTCTCAGCACACATTGCTTTTGGGAAGACAGACAGACAGAATGAGGAAGAGAGATTTTTAACTCATAATCCTCGCCCAAGCATATAGAATAAGACCAACTACAAGGACGCAGATAGGCTAATAAGCGGAGGACAGTGTCTTGTCTTATAAACACTAGGAGTACTAAAATCAGTGAGTCTAGGGCTGGAGAGATGGCATAGCGGTTAAGCGCTTGCCTGTGAAGCCTAAGGACCCCGGTTCGAGGCTCGGTTCCCCAGGTCCCACGTTAGCCAGATGCACAAGGGGGCGCACGCGTCTGGAGTTCGTTTGCAGAGGCTGGAAGCCCTGGCGCGCCCATTCTCTCTCTCTCCCTCTATCTGTCTTTCTCTCTGTGTCTGTCGCTCTCAAATAAATAAATAAAAAATTTAAAAAAAATATTTAAAATCAGTGAGTCTAAATGGTCCTTACTGTTAAGTGACTATGGATATTTCTTGATGCTTTATAGGATTATAAGATGCCACCATTGGGGTGATGAATATACTCAAAAGGTTAAGTGATGTTTCAAAGCATTGCACTTTTACTCGATTGTTGAGCACTGTCAACAACAACCTTTCTCTTTTAAAGATCTTGTTTATTTACGTGAGAGACGGGGGTGGGAAAGAGGCAGATATATAGAGA